>NC_087549.1:25034853-25069853 GCF_036250125.1 Pseudopipra pipra | reverse complement strand
TTTTTTTCTTTGCTGCTGTAGTCCTACATCCCACTGCAAATCATCTTTCATTTTTCATTCTGTTGACCTGGATATTATTTTATTTCTTTTAGAAACAGGAAAAAAATGAACATCTGTGTCTCCTTCCAATCTGCTGCACATCTGCGCGTTTTGATGCGGGTCTTCAAAGTTCAGTCAGTAACCCACGGACGCCATTCATCTTCTTGTTAAAATGTCTACTGCTGTATCCAATGCTCATGCCCTTGAGGGTTATTTTTTTCTCTCTCTCTCTTTTTTTATTTAATTTCCATTATTGTTATAAAGAACATTGTGACTTTAATATTAGCATTTTGCTTTCAACAGCATTAGCAATCTCTTGGTTTGCTGTTTGGTAAAGCATCTGTTAATGAGGTCATCTACTTTAAAATCCCAGCTACTGGAAAATAACAGGGAGGAGGTCAAATCTATCATTTTGTGTATATTCTCTGCTCTCTTTTCAGTTTTCTAAAGAAAAGATATCTTTGTTATCCACAATAAGTCATTATGACCCGTTACTGGCCTTATGTATTTTCTACCACCTCAAGATACAGTAAGTTCTTATTGAAGTATTGAAATATGACAGTTCAGTTAAAATCTTTGCGCATCTGAGGATGAGGAATTGGTTTCATTTTCTGCTGTGTTTTTGTTTCCGGAGATTCGAGTTCAGTTTTAACGAGGAGTCGCCTCTATGGTGGATGGGGTTCCCGGGGTGGTGGACCGAGGAGTAGCTGCTGGTGGAGTGTCAATGGGGCTTCCGGCCCCGCTGCTGGGTGTCACCGAGGAGCTCACTGCTGGTGTCTCTCCTTGCTGCTGGGCTTGGAGGGTCTGTCCACAGATGTGATGGTGCTTCTCCCAGTCCTTATGCTGGCAAAATGAGCCGCAGTATCTTGCTGTGTTGCAACCACTGCAGGTTTCACTAGCTTTCCGGCCACAGTTCCAGCAACTCTAGAAGCAAAAGAGGGGGGAGAGAGATGGGAGAAATTAGCTAGTGTCCTAAATTTTACACTAAAAACAGCTGGCAGGGAACTGCTAGTCAGCCCTCTGACCAAGAACAGCTAAGGCATCAGTAGGTGCTACACCTTGGGTGTCTGAACCTGTTCTACGGCAGCTCCGGTCACCTGGAGGACTCTGGCCTTCAGATACTGGGCAAGAATAGAAGCAGCTATTTGTCAGTACTAATGATGCAAAGTCCAAGTATGCCCTCACATCCAGCCATCATCAGCAGCATACTGACTAATAGAAAATTTCAGTAAAACTTCAGCTAGCTCCTCTCACAGATTTATTATAACAAGTAATGAAACATGCACATAAAAAACTCCTGTTCTTCCAAAAGTGAAGAGGGACTAATGCAAGATAAGAAAGGAGAAAAAAAGACTTAACACACAGGTAAAACTTACTACCCTAGGAAAACTTCATTTTCAATTGTCTGAGTAATGCCATTTGACTCAGTGGCACTTCTGGCAGTGAACAGTTAAGCTAGAGCCTAAATCTTTGGCAGGATAGGGAAGCCACTGAAGAATATGTGTGCTTATTCACTTTAACACACTCTATAGCTCTGCCAGCTGGATGCTGGAACACAGCCAATCCTTAAGTGATATTCCTCAGCTACTTTAAAAACTAATTCCCAATTTCAGAATCAAACAAAGACCTAAATCCAAAACAGTATTTTAAGGAAATTAGACATTTAATTGGAATCAAGTGGCTTCTTTAGAAAATATCCCTATGTTAGTTCCATTTTCCCCCTTTTTGCTATTTTTTGTTGCTTTGGATGGTTGGTTGGTTGTTTTTTTGCATAGGCATGTACTGGCAGATGGGGGAAGAGTAACTGCCCAGTGCTCAATTGTTCTTTGAGATTGAAATCAAAGGTACATGGCATTCTCAATTCATACTGATTAAACACACAGACTAAACCAGGTAATTACAGATACATGTGTTGGGGACTTTTTTTTAAATTCATAAAATTGTTCCCATCTTTAAAAACACTTTAAAAAAAGGTGGAATTACCAACACACAGAAACAGATGTTTCTGGTAGTTGAACGTCAGGAATTCAGACTCCTTGTCTGGCATCACCTGGTTTTGATTCAGTGTTCATTGTTTTGGGTTCTTTTTGCTCATACTCTGTCCAGTGCTGGAGAGGTAAATCCACCTTTAGGAACGGATAGCTGTACTATTCTTGAACACCTTTTATCTCCACAATGAAAAATAACTATAAGTCACTGTACACAAACACATACACACAGACATATTTACACATACACCAAAATGACCTGATATTTTTGTATTAGCATTTCAAAGAGATACAATGACTCATCCTGCTACCAGAAAGATAACAAAGTGTGATGTCCCTGGATTCTCCTTCTTTTGCTATTCTAGTATTTCTTTACAGTTGCATCACACTAATGAAAGTTTCACTTTAACAGCTTGATGCTTGTACTGTGATCAGGAAATACAGTGTAATTCTATTCCTGCACAGAGTTTCTACCTACTGCCATGCTTGCTGATCTCCTAGCTATTCATTTCCAACTGAATTGCCAGCCCTCGGTTTGGCACTTATTTCCTTTTATCCCCTCCCCTGAAAACAAATTCACACGCACAAAACCTCCCCATGCAGACTTTTCTGAAAAGACACTTTTCCCCACATGGAATAATGCTGAAATCAGCCAGTAACTGCCCAGGTGCAGGAATTACTCCCTTATGCAGATCTGTTAGCAACATTGAAGTGCATGGTTTAATTGTGTGGGAATTATTATGAGGATGTCAAACTTGACCTGTTCAAGCATCTGTTTAGTTAATACAGGTCAGCTTCTGAGGAACCTTCATTTTGCCTCCCTTTTTGAGGAAAGCCTATCTGCACACACACAACTGTCTCCAGATGTGACCAGAGTCACCATACAGTATTTCAGTATCTTACCCCAAGACCTGATGTCAGAAAATAGTAATTTAATTTTAACAGTGTGGGTTCAACATTCTTATTAAAATAGACATCAGCCTATCTAGAACATGAAAAGTGATACATAGGTGCAAGATTTTAATGAAGTGGTAAAGCACTAAGCTGGCTCCTTACATGATTCCTTAATGTGTCCTACATTGTTTGGTATGTGATTTTGTCCATTGGACACATTATTTCTAATTTAACAGGTCATTACAGCTTTAGTGTAATTGTGGGAATAAAAGCCCAATAAAATACAAGAATTTCAAAATAAATGTTACAGCTCACACTTATTCAACAACTTATTGCATTTAGAAATTACTATAGTGCAAATTAGCATGAAGAAGCACACGTCATGGGGAGCTTGCACTGTGATAGTAGCTGGATTTGATGTGTGGAACCCTCTGTCCTACAGCCCTCACCATTGTGGTCATTCATTGCTCCTTCCTGTGTGCGAGTAGTGAAAAACAGCAGTAAAGATCAGGCTTGGGCACTGTAACCTTTGGAAACAGGTGCTTTCCTGTTCACTCTGCTGGTTGATAGCCTCAAATTCTACCAAAGAAAATCCAGGCTCAAGATGCCAGCTACTAGCCTGGGCTGTGCTTCACATGCCTCTGCTGCTCACGTATTTCTAATGGATCCAGCTATAACAGACAGAGCTTGAGCTCGCTATGGGACTGAACATACTCAAGGTATTTTCCCTCCTGGGATGCTGTAGCAGGTACCAGCAAAATGGAGCATCCTTGCTGAACTGTGTAGACAGCATCTTGGACAACAGGTGACCACAACGTCACAAGGTGGCAATCTTCATACAAGGGCATATGATCACAACTATGGACGGCTTTACACATTACTTAAGACTCTCTATCTCCTAGTACTGGCAAGATCTAGCCTAGAGCACTGTCCAGGATGGGTTGGGATGATGCACTTCAAATACCGCAAATCAAGTAAGACTAGTAAGACTTGGAAAGAACCTGGAGAATGGAAGCCAGAATAATCAGAAGTCAGACAAACACAGGTTATGAGAAGAGACTGAATGAACTCAGACTGTTAAACCTAAGGTGAGATGGTAGCCTGAGAGGGGACAGTAGCACGCAAACATCACTGCAGTGAATGGCTACATCTGTGTGTACACAGATAAGCAGAAGTAATGGGATCAAACATCTGTTAAGGACAGGCAAAAATTGCCTAGAGGTGCTGAAGAATCTCCATCATTAAAGTACAGATAAAGCAGTGGAATGATTCAGCTGGAGTTGATCATGGATTGAGAAAGAGAGTAGCTGATCTCTCAAAGCCTCTGCTGGTCTATATCTCCATCTTTAGGTAGTCACCTACTACACTGCACTTCCAGCTTGTGCTCTACAGAGTTCCAGATGTAGCTAAAACTACAAGGAGGTCTGGATTGCAGCTCAACTCTACGCTGATTTGCCTGTGAACCAGTGGGGTTATACAAAAGGCCAGATTCTCAGACTACACAATTCAATTTAACTTCTCTACCTTGAAAATGGATTAATTCAATGAAATTGGGCTAAATTACACCAGATGGGAATCTCACTCTGAATTTATGCCACCGATCATATTTCATCCTCCTCTTTCAACTGACAAGGAACATCAGTCTTAGGTCAGAGCCTTATCTTAGGTCAAACTCTTAATTTTTATGCATTTAAGCTTCCATCTTCAAACAACAGAACTCAAAAACTTCTGTTTGCCATCATGAAAATTTTTAAAAACAAATGGTTTCCATTTCTGTGGTCTCCAGTACCAGAACACACTCTTGTCAATAATTTTGCCCATCCTGTTGCTTTTATCTCTGAAATAGTCAACCACAATTGAGTATTTGCTTTCCTCTGACATCTCCAACTGAGACTTAGGATAGAGGTTGCTTAAGTAAGACAAAAAAAACCCCCTTGCTCTGTCATCTTTGAGAAATTCTGGATTTCCTCAGTTTACCATGAAAGGAAGCATGGCTGGGTAGGAAGAACACAGATTTTTCCCGTTTCTGCAATGCCCATGGCATTCAAAACTCTACCACTGCTAACCACAAGAAAAGGAACATCTAGAAATCACTGAAACCACAGTGGCGTAAACAAGGACTGTATGAGCTGCTGAATAGCAGTAAAAAACCCAGCAAAGTTGTTTATGAGAATTTTATCCAAGACTCATTAGAAAGGGAAACATATTGGTACTTCAGAAATTCCCACGCTGCGTCAAAATGACATTTGAACCTTTAGATGTTTCTAGTAAAGTTACACCTATCACTGAACACTCCAGGCTTGCCCAAGCCACTGTTTATTGTGTAAAATACATCAGTGTTCATTTAAGTCAGCGAAGAGTAGCTAAATCCTGAAAACAGAAGTACAGAGCAGCATATGGAGAAGATGTGCAAGCTGGCTAACCAGGCTTAGCTTAGCAGTCTGGGGCAGTGACAATGTTCACATCACATCTGGACTGATCCTGCGCAGAGCACATCGCTCTGGCGCCTCTGTACCACCCACCACTGCAGGGGATGATGTGCTACTTTCCAAGAGATGCTCAGCCAAAAAAATTAAACATTAGCTGACACAAGTATTAAATTTAATACCAGCCTAAAACTAGGCTTGCCTGAATCACACCATCTGATGCTCAGAGTCAGCTTTGCTGGCATAGTCCTGGTCTCAATGGATTGGTCATCAGAGATTGAAACCAGCTGTCTTCAAAACGTCAGGTGTGATATTCACATACAACATGAACTGCTGCAATATAAACAAGCCCTAACATTACACATCTCCTAAAAGCAGTGTTGGACCATTACATATCCATTTTATCTGAGCAGATGTCAGCATCTGCTTTAAGTAGAGAGAACTGAAACATTTGTGTTCCTTCCCTGTCCCCAGCCTCCATTCTACTCAAAAGTAAGGAAGAACACTGAGTGTCAGATTTTTCAGTGGCATTTTATACCACAGCAGAAAGACAGATGTTTTGAGGATCCCACCCCCTCTTACAATCTGGGCAGCCAGTCTCTTTGCTAAGCTGTTCACCCTTACTATTAAAACTGATTTGCACAACAGTACATTGTGGCCAAAGCAAGCACTGCAGTCATTTAAGAGTAGGCTGCTCACATATGTTTCTGTACTTAGCCAAGTCAACTACTGATGAATGGGTCATCTTTTGTAAAGTATCTGTAAGGAATCAGTAAAGAAATAATTGTGGTTCAGGAGCAGTCATGCTGACAGGTAGGACTTCTCCTGGTCATTTTGCCTTCCAACAGCAGAGTGCTCTGTTAGCTGGTCCTTAACTAATTTCAATAACAGAAAATCACAAACACATCCTGGTCATTTGCAAGGCCTTATGTGAAGAAACTATGGAAATCTTTAGAAAGTAAATGCACAGACACTGAATCAGGGGCACTGCCAATCAAATTGCGCTGAACAATTCAAACATAAGTAAAGAGTAATAGTTCAACAAGAGATCAGGCCAGGGTTAGAAATTCTATAGTTAGAAAATTATACTATGTAATGTGGTGATTCTCAAAATATTGTAGACCACTTCTTAAAAGTCAAGATACTTCCAAATATCACACCTCTCCTATTAGTCTTCTTACTGTCCTACGCTCCCATAATTTTGGTCTGGTCAGCTTAACATGCCCAACTTCACTTTTTTCTTGTAGACAGTCTTGCACTCAGGGATGCTACTTTTTCTGGGTTAAAAACAAAGCAAAACAGAACACCAAAAAACCCCAAACAAACCCAGAAAAAACGCACAAAACCAACAACATCAACAAAGAATATCAGAGGCCCAATCTACTTAAAAGGTCTTGGATGAGGAGACCACATGTTATCTTAGAATTATAAAAATTACGAAAATCCTGAGTGCTAGTTAATCCTTGGTACTAGTTATCAGTTTGAGCTCTGGAGCAGACTGCAATAAAAATTATGCCACAAAGTTCTCACACCAGAACAGCTTCAAGAAGTCTCAGCTAGGTCCAGGCTGCATTTCACTGAATAACAAATGAAGAGCTGTAAGGGAGAAACCTTGCCAATAGACAGGGAGTGGCCATATCAGATAAAAATTATATCTGATACATTAGAAACCCAGTGCCAAATTCACATCTCCATTCACGGTTTTAACAGCCAAAGGAACAAATGACACCCATGGGAGAAATATTCTCTGTCAGGAACTGCACAGAGGTTATACAGCAGCCTACACTGCGCTGTCTTGCAGGCCTTGGTGTAATGTCCCACCAAGGATAAGAAATGAGGAGGGATGCTCGGCCTTCCCCCTCTAGACCTGTAAGACTGCAGAAGCTGCATTTCAACAGTCTCATATTTGAAACTGGAAATATTTTAGCCTTAGAAATTTTACTCCAGTGTCTTATGCTGGAAGTGTTCTGCTGAAAGCTGTAAACAGAGAAAGGTTTATGGAGACTTATAACCTAAACAAATGAGGAGGGACATCCACAGAGAATGAACACCAAAGCAAATGTGGAGTTTTACTCCTCAAACTCAAAAAATACAAGGTCTCATCACCAAAGAAACACCTTTCGAATACTGGTAAAATAATACCCTGTCCTCAAAGATGAAGGAAAAGGTCAGTCCATTCTTACAGGAGTCACCCGTGGGAAAAAAAAGACAGGTAATTGTGAGAAGCATCACCCTAACTCTCTGGAGTTTGTCATAATTAGAAACTAAAGAGGAACTACTTATATATATCTAACTCTCAAACAAGTATTGCTGTCATCTCCCTTCACAGTTAATTAAGCACCTGTAAACACAAACTGAGCAAACCTGAGTTCTCTCTGATGGCTTACTAAAACTTGCACTTTCCATCTCAAAACAACCACCCTGTGTGGACACTCATGTACCACACAGGGGTGAAATCTGCAGGACCAGGACACCAGACTTTATTTCTAGGTCCAGGAGGCTTGTGACCTCCCTGAGGACACACAGCCCTGAGAACATCTATAACCCTATGAGACACATTTCATTAGAGCGCAATTAAAAGGACTGTTTGCCTGAAATCTCATTCCCAAGAAGTGAAAAACCTCGTAATCAATTCTGCTGGAGAAGAAGTAAAGATGTCTGTTGTTATATGGCTTTTTCCAGAGCTTTGACTGCTCAGGATTTAATTACAGCACACAAACTCTCTATGCATTCCTTTGAATACACATTTGCTTGTGGAAAAATGGGCTGTGTGTATTGGCACATAAGTACTTCCTCTGTCCTGCTTACACTGTATCAGTTCACTAAACAGATTTAATTTGCTGTTTCCTCTAAAGGCATTTATCTTTGGAATTTTGGTTTTAACAATAGGCGTCTCTTGTATATATACACACACAGAATGACAGCTCTTTAATGATGCTATGTCAGAAAAATGCCCTTTCTATGAACAGTGCAGCAAAAATGTCCTTGAGTATCTTAGATACAAAAGGCCTATAAATTGAATTTATGTCTCATTTAATCTACAGTGGAACAGTTAGTACTTAAAGGGTACATACACTTCCCCTGGTCCCTTTCTTCCTGAGAAACTTTCAGATGCTGAAAATCAATTCCTTTTGTCTCCTTGTTATTCATCTGCTACACATTAAGGAGAAACTCTGGGCATTCAGTGATCCCACAATGGTCTTTCATCTCCAGAGAAGTCTGGTATGAATTAAAATCTTATGCTCCCTCAAATTACAGATGCATACTGCAGCATGCCACTGACTTATCTGCTTGTGATTTCTGCCAGTGTTCTCATCGTGCTGCAGCCAGCTCATCTGCATCTTTCAACTGAAGTGACTCTTCTATAACACTGCCCATCCAGTCCACAGAAAGTGTTTATACATGAGTGTACACAAATATATGTCCCACATAACAGGTTCTGCTATCTACTCTTTTTCCCAACTCCCTGCTGTTTAAAATTTACATTAAAAAGTGGGTTTACTACAGTCAAGATGTTCATATAAGAACAATAAATACTTCATGAAGGTAACGCTCTTTCACTTCAGTGGTCTTGAGAAGTGGAGATTGTATACAAAAACTTTAACTGACGTAATTTCTTTGTCGTGTCTGTTTTTAAGAGCAGTTTTAACTTAGGACTCTGTTTTTCTATAAGAGGCATAAAATTTAATTGCTATCTAGACTGATGCTGCACTGGTCAAACACACGCTGCTCTTTCACTCCCAGCTTCCAGCCAGTCATAGTGTCAGATGTCCTGTACCACAACAATTCAAGGTTTTACACTCTCAGGTTGGAAAGTACATCAAGGCTTAACATACTTATTCTTGTTTTACTCTTTGTTCTTTCAGTCTATTTTTCCTCCTTCCATATGCTGCCCACTCCTTGACTCTGAAATACTCCCTGCAGCCAAAGCAACACATTCAAAATAAGGAAACACTTCCAAATTTACATTCACGTTCTGTCCTACAGGAACCATCATCTTTTGCTAATCTCTTCAACATCCAACACTTTCCCCAGACAAGCTTTTAGCCACCTTGTTCTACAATCTCTTACATTTATAATTTCTTTGTCTAAATTAGATTCGTCAAATGTTTTCCACTGAGCAATCTTATTTATCCAGTGTGGCAGTTTAAAGAGCTTTAAAATGAAGCTACTGAAAAGTCAAGTTAGAACAGCAATGTGCACTTTATATGTAACCCTGAACAGCAGTTAAAAGGTGAGAACACAGCTCAAGTTCACTAGCTATTTTGGGCTCAGATTACTACACAGCCAAGAAAATTTGGAACTCGGTGTATGCCTGGAATACATGTCCAAAGCAACTGTGCAAAGAGTTAATGGTGGGCACTGATCTCCTGTGTCACACAAACAGCCTATGCCAGAATAAAGCCAGCTCAGATGCACGTACACTTTGCAGCCACAGGTGATGCTTGCCCAGCAAGGTCCTTACCTCACTTGAATCCTCCTGCTGATTGATAACAGCTAGTGCGTCCTCTGCAGCCTGGCGCTTGGCTTCGGCAACAGTGCGCTCCATCTTGGCTCTCTCTGAAGTGATCATGTCGTGAGCTTTCCGCTCCGCCTCTGACACTGCCTTCTGCAACTCAGCCATCGCCTGGCGCTTGACCTCATTGACAGCTTCCTCTGCAAAGGAGGGAAGAAATCCTCATCAGCACAGGACGTTTGGCACAGGGCTATGTGGGACTGATGCAGGAAATGCATCACTATTACTGTGTTGAGATTATTCTCAATTATGACAGTCTTCCTTATGAGTAGAGAGATACAGAGGAATCTAGTTCCTCAAGAATCTTCAAGACCACTGAGGTGCTTCTCTACTTCCCCATCACCAAAGTCTCTAACTTGTGATGATTCTTGCTATTTTGATTCACAGTCAGTACTTCTCTAGGTACAGTCATTTCAGATCTCTGGCAATGCAATATAATTGCAATCTATTTGAACACTGGAAAACTGGTTTTGCAGCACAGATAAACAGGTTTGACAATAATTATTATTTTAACATGATATTACAGACTTTTAAAAAAAATTATCCTTAAGCTCTGGAAATTAAGACAGGATTTACAGTCTTTAACAATTCTTTCCCCCATATGTTAATAAACAAATACATGAAGTTAAAAAACCCCAAGAGTTTACATAAAAATTTTAAATCACTGGTCTAATATCTTTTCCCGGGCATACAGTTTTATGAGACAAAATTTGTTTATGAACATTCATTTGACCCCTTGATCTCTCCTTCAAATCCATATTTATACTTGAAGACCCAACTTCCTGGCTCCGCTGAGCTCTGGAGCACACCCTGGCCAGCAAGGCTTCGGCACACAGTTAACACTGAGCAGGGGCACACCGCTTCATTAAACTGAAACCTTGATGTTTCTTGTAAAACAACTACAGTTTGAACCCTTTCTTTGGTATATACTAGTGTCATATCTTTTATTCCAGAAAATATGGATTGTCTCAAATCGGTTATTTGGGTTTTGATGCAAGAAGGGTGCAAAAATTTTACTAATGAACAGTCTTTTAATTGACAACTAAAACAAGTAATTTCTTTTTTTTTTTTAATTAGCTGCTCTAATTAACAAGGAAACCATCCTCCCCCTGAATTAGTTTATCTAATTTTCATCTTTATTCAAAGCAAAATGACAATGATTAATTGAAAATTTAATAAGCAGTAATTATTAACTTGGCAAACCTAGTACCAATTAACACTCTATTAAAACTAATTATGACATGTTTCATTCAAGTGTTTGCTCTTAATTGTTTCATGCACTTAGAAACCACCTTAATTAAATGTTCTGTTTAATTAAAAACATAGATTTCTATTAAAAATGTTTTACTGTAGATTAAAATCTAAGTATTAGATCGGTGTTACAGGTTTGAATTTTAGTCCATGTATTTAGCCCATGTATTTGTGTGCACGCACACGCACACAGACCTAACCCTTACATACAGATAGTCTGTCACTCTCTTGAGTTATGTCTGATAGCTCTGCACTAGCTGCTAAAAATTAAGAACTACATGAAGTATCCATTTTCAGTTATTAAGCAAATTACAATAAAGCCTTAACTTTAAGCCATGTACTGAACTGAAACTGAACTAATTAAAATGAAAGAAGAGTTCCGCTGAGGGTATGTGTGCGTGTTACATGTGTGCATGTCTGCAAGAGATGTTTCAACTGAAGTTATCAAGAGGGTGGGGAAGGATTTAGAGACAAAACTTATGCCTTTATTTTTATGAGGCTGAAAATATGCCCTTATATTACCCTACCATAAACGTTGTTTAGGGGAAAGCCTCAGGAGAGGAAAAAATCATACCCTTCAACCATATAGCCAAGGCTTAATTTACTTTGAATATTCAAGGTGAATTAAAATTCTATCTAAGTGGCAATACAGGACAATAATTTTTGCTTACGATCAAAGCTACAGCTAGTCTAATTGTATATGCAAATCAGGCAATTTATATTTAAATTATGCATTCCTATTCTAGTCCCAGAGGCACACACTGATCAGCAAAGGGAATTGGTAGGACATTTGCAAGGTGCTTGAATATTTATTACCAACTGCAACCATTCACTGATCACGAAAAAAGAAATATACACAGGCAAACATACAGATGCAATTTTATTACCATTTTCATAAAAATGAGGCAACTTAAATACAGGCATTTCGTGTCTATGAACTGCAGTTACTAACAAAGTGAATTTCTGTAAGAAAATCTGTATTCTTTCTGGTATTTGCTACAGACAGAAATTATCTTTGTATGGCATGATGCACTTTCATTACATCAGATAAATTCAGTTTTGTGTTTAGGTGTTTACAGTGGTTAGAAATGACAGTTTCTTATATTAGACAGAAGAAAAATATTCCAACATTTTCACAGGGACTTCTAATTTTAGTTTTTCATCCTAGCTAAGCTACTTTTCAGTCCAAATATAGAAATTGAAAATTAAATTCTATCTTCTGTATTGTAGAAGTTTTTTTGCAAAGCTTTTGAGAGCGTGAAGATGCTGAAAGTGCTTAAGAGGCCATATGCCTGATACTTTTTAATTGGCTTAAACTATGGATTAGATTTTAGTATTTCCATTAACTTTGATGACAGAATTCGTGTTGTGCTATACTAAGTGTGAAAACAAATAATTAAAATACATTGGAGGTTTTGGTGACAATGTACCGTCATTATTTCAATATACTGTGAACTCATGAACACTCAAATAAACTAGACAAAATTTCATATCACTGATTTTCTTCACAGCTTCTCAAACTAAATGTTTCCACTACCTACTGATATTTTATAGACATTGAATTCAGGCTACATAGTTTAAGATAACAATAAAGACTGTCATATCTGTGCAGGAAAAGTTATGGGTGATAGTGAAGGAGATTTTATTTGCCTTGACAATGCTGAGCAATGAAGATAAGAATGATAGTGGCACTCTTCCTTTCTCTGCACTTCCAGAGAAAGGAAGAGCGATTAGATTCCAAGATCAGAAAACATAAATCTGGAAGTTTTTAAAAACCAAGTATCTAAGATGCATGTACCTGCATCCTTTGCCTTCCCAACAACACTAAGCATTCTTGGCACAAACTCACTCATCATTTTAGGAATGCAGCTGAAATCTTTGAGTAGTGATAACTCATGAGAGAAGCTCCAGGAAGGAAACAGCTTGTGCGGAATAGGCATTACTCAGCGCCGTCTGAGGTCCTTGCCGCAGACTCAGGAGAGGTACTCGGCTCATCCTTCACCCGACATGATGATTCGCCAGCCAGCTCCTGGTCACCTCTCTCACATCATGGGCACACTTGGTCCACATGATGAGAAAAGAAAGGTGGTGGGCAGATACGCAGTCCTGCGCCACCACAACATTTTGCACCATCTCACTTTCAGGCTGACCCTGGCAAAGGCGGCCATCGACACTCGGTGACAAGAGTTATCTCAGCATCCTATCCCAAAATGCACCATCTCTTTCTCAGGACTAGTCTGTACTATGTGCAGGACCCTTACTGTCTTTGTACAACAAAGTATGATCATTTCACACCTCTTTTGTAGCTCCAGAGCTTACAAATGGACTGCCATGGACAATGGGCCTGGCTAAGTGGCAGGAGATGGCTGGAAGACAGTTTCTGCATGTCACAGAAGAAACTATGGCAGCAGCCCACTCTCCCTCCCAGAGAGGCCTAGGACCCTCTCTGTATTTAATAACGACAAATAGGTATTTCCAGAGAGCAAGCCATCCAACTCATGATCTGATCAATCCTCATTACCTGCCTGCCTCCCTCGTAACTAGTGAGGAGCACCAAGAACTTGTCTTGGACTCTTCATCTCCATATCCATACTTCAATGAGGCAAATCAAGGCATTGATGACTGCTTTCTACTGATGTATGAAACTGAATTGGGTTCGCATGACTTTAACTCACAAGGTACTGCAAAATATGTTCTTACTTCAACAATCACAAAAGCACGTGTCTAACTGGGTATATTTAAATAATTACACTGGAGTCTATCGATCTCCAAAAGTTTAAAGTGAATCCCTTTTCCACATGCTTTTGAGACTGCTTAACTGTTTTTATGCCACATTCTTTCCATGCAATGGATTCAGCATCCCAAACAGACTTTCATACTTGATTCAGCTGTCTGTACACTTGTCTTTATAGATATTTGACAGACCAAGAGATCTACACTGAGCCAGCAGAAATTACCTCTGAGAGATTTGTAGCCTTCTTAACTGGCAGTTGCAGCCCAGCCAGGAAACTATGGAGCATCTCAAATGGCATTAGAGACCTATTTTCACAGAGCTGATTTGCACCTTTACTGCCTTGAAGCGATCATGAAATTGTGGAGATCTCCAAATTCAGTGCACCCTCCTGAAAATGCAGGCCCACGATTTATGAAAGCAGTATGCTTTCTGATGTTTGACTACACTTGGAAGCAGATACAAGTATGCATCCTGCAAAGAGTCATACTTTTTTTTCTCCAATTCACAGGCATGCTCATGTTGATTTAAGCCCACATCAGCCTGAAAACAGGAAACGGGAAATAGGACAAAAGGAAAAGCTTTATTTCAAAGGAACTGATGACATAGATGTTCACAGGATGACATGTCACAGCTTCTGTGTACTACCATTTGTGGGTATATGTAATGTGAATGCACATCCAATTTTATAACTCAAGTCAAAAGCTTCAATGAACTTGTGCTAACTACGAAGAAACTTTTTTCTTTTTTTGCATTGCACCTATGAGACATAAATGACCTGATATGCCAAGTGACATAAAATCCTAGATTTTGCAAGAGGAATGAAGGTTCTGAAATTCAACTCAACAATGCTCCTCTTACTGAGATTTTTCTAGGACTGCATATTTCTTTTATATTTTTTATTTAAGATGTTAAATATGGAAAAACAAACTATAAAAATACTTTCAGGCACTGAGTTACAAAGGCTACATTTTCCTTGGATAAAAAGAAAAATATGTACATTGCTATTTTTCACAGAAAATGCAATAATTTTAAAAACATTGACATATTAAAAGATGTAGACTTTACATGATAAACCCGTATGACACACAAAACACAACCTTTTGCCTGATGCAACAGTATGCCAGCATAACATTTTTACATGTATGCTCTGCATCTTGTTAAAAATACAACGGAAAGCAGCAATCATTTACAGGAGATTTGATCAGAAAGCATCAAAACTGCTGCGTATTTGCCATTTAGTCATTAACTGCTGCTCAGACGGGTGCTGTAGACTTCATGGTTATACAGGTGTTCAAAAGGAGGGGGGTGTGTATGAGTGTACATATAGAAGCTCAACTACCTCGCTGGAGTTCAAGAGCTGCCTCCAGGCCCCTCTGAAAACAAGGAAGCTCTGATGTCAGCGTCAAAAGAGCAAAGGTTTAGCTCCAGCACCACAGTGGGATCCCTGCTAGGAAACTCCTGTGCTTAGGCGGAGTTTCAAAGTGTTGAAGAAAACTTTGCACAGCGACAACTTGGGCACAGGGTGCTTTCCAGGAATGGGCAGATGCTGTCAATGCTGCTGCAAACACCCAGAGCAGCTGCAGAGACGCTAACTTGCTTGCTTAATTGAAAACTTTGCAGGTTTATGAGCACAGGTTTCACTGGGGGCTGACGGGCACATAATCTTTTTAAAATTAAAAATAGTTACAATGTATACTTGAAGCTTTTTCTCTAACAGGTGTACTTAGTTTTTTTCACCTCCTTGGGGAACTCTTTCCTTAACTAGGTAAGAACCTTGAAGCTTAAATAAAAACACAAACCCCCACACTTTTTTTTAAATTGCTAACAGACTGAAACTTTAACATATCAAGTTTCAGCCAGAAACCATTAGAAGCCCTGAAAATAGGGCTTCTTATTGGAAGTACTGATATTCCCCTAACTATAGCAGCAGATGCTTGTATTATAAAATTATTTAATGTCCTGGTCAGTTCCAGTTTAAGATTATTAAACACAATTTCTTCCTGTTACTAGTAAGCCCTTCCCCCGCCTCCCCATTCCTCACATCAGTACATTAACAACTGCACACAGCTGCCAGAAGACTAAGCTGGTGTTTTTAAACAGCTCTTACCAGCTTTCTTCCAGATCTCCTCTGGCACATATCCAGACGCAGGCCTGTGAAGGAATTCCCGATGAGATTCTGCAGGAGGAGAGCATGCAGAGGGAAAAAGAAAGAGCATCATAAGCAACGCTTGCTTGTTGAGAACAAGGCTTAGAGAAATACCTTTTCCCTTTACTTATTGCTCAGACAAAAAAAATCATGTAAGGTTTTTCTTTCCTCAAAACAAAACGGATGCCATGGCCACAGCTCATGAATGTCACGCAGACCAGATCAATGTTTATAACTGGAATGTCTGATCTTAGCCAGGCTAAGACTAGTTCACTTTATTTTTATTTTACAGTGTTTTGAGTCAACTCTATATGACAGTTTCCACACTACTAAGGCAGGCTTTGCAAGATGAACTGAGGGAGTGACATGATTTATCCTTTGTCATTATACTCAAGAAAAGGAAGAAGAAAGAGGGCAACAGTGCGGGTTGGGCTCTTCTGCTCTGTGCAAACAGAATGGCTACTGACAAGTGCAGGTAAAAGCCAAGATGTCATTCCAGTGATCAAATAAGCTGTCCACAGAAAAAGAGAGGGGTGTTTCTCTATGTTCAGAGCTATGCTTTCCTATATCTGAGCCCATGTTGGCAACTGTAGCTCCAAGAGTTTGAAAAATAGAACCTTTAACTTTACGTTAAGCCCTAAATACATGTGCTGCCAAACAACCTTGCTAGAGTTGAAGCTCATAATTCACCCATACGTTTCAATCACATTTTGACAGCTCTTTCCCCTTCTCCTCTTTTTTTTTTTAAAGAGGGTTTAACCTCTGGGCCTGGGCCTAAGGGCTCTGAAATCACCAAGATCCCTTCCACACAGACTTCAAAGACATAAGATCACACAATACAGAAAGAAAGTTCACTTGGGCTTGAAATTTAGCATACATATCCTCAGCAGATGAAAAGCTGCTCTTTTAAAATATGATTTAAAAACTGATTAACTTTTTTCAAAGTAATCGAGGAGAAATTTTTTTTAAAAATCAACCCAAACACATAAAACTAAGTTCACTGCCATGATTACTATTGTCTGTGTGACTGAATTCAATTGTCTAAATAAAATAACTCAATTTGGTATATTAGAGATAGGTTTGAATATTTTCAGAGATGCTGCTAGAAATCAAACAACATATCTGAGCTTGAAATATAACAAAAGTACACATACTATTCTTTGAATACTAATTTTTACCAAATATATTCATTTTTGTACCTTAGTTATTATTCACTAACTTGGTCAAAAAGTAGTATTTTGAAGAAAAAGGTTGAATCATCAGGTTTTGAAAATAATTTTTTACACCACTGCATGTATGCATGCAGTACTGTTTACATGCAGTAGCCTACGTAAACTTAAATGCATTTAAAAGATGACACTTAATATTGCAGACAGATAACAAAGGTGGAAATGACGGGCTGTTTCAATTACACAGAGAGTAGGGAATCCCAAACCCTGCACACTGTGTCACAGATACAGTTTCTATCACAAGAATCTGCAGACATCAACGGAGCTGACTGAATCCTCCCATCTGACCGGCAGCTGAGTGGATTTCCCCAGCTTTTCTGTTTGTCACTAAAGTATGGAACAATATGGACAATAAAACTGATTTTTGTCAGCAGAATTTCACACTTCTAAAGCATAAAATGATGTGTGTGTGTGTGTGTGCACGGATTTTGCAAAACAGCTATTTATATTGGTTTAATCAACTTGATAGAAGACTTCAGACCTGATACCAAAAATGGGAAAATTCTCAGTATCACTTGGCTTATATGATTCTGGAAATGACAACTATTTTTGTGTACACTTCTCTCATCCCTTAAAGGCTTTCAGACTTATGGGCACAGTGCCAGTTCCGTTAGGGGGACAGAGGCAGCAGCAGAAAGCATTGCTTGAAAGCTCAGAAAAACTAAAGGCAAAAAATTAAACCACTCTTATTTCCTCTTCATGCAATACCTGCAGGAAAAGACCCAACCAGCCTCCAAAGGTGGCAAAACAAGAGCTTTATTGCATTCATGTCTTGTACTTTGTGTTGAGTTTTCCTGCCTGCTATTTAAGGTACCATCCACTGCAAGAGGATTATAACCTTGATTTAAGTCTGTGGTACTTAGTATTAAAAAAAAAAAAAAGGAGAGAGAGAGATGTGGAACTGATTTTTGGGTACACATGACTTTCTAAAAATGGAATTCAATGACATAAATGACCAGATTGCCAGCTAATTGTTAGAATTTCCAAAACATAAACATCAATCAAGCTCTTATTCCAACCACAAATTATTTACATGAGGAATGAGATCCTCTGCAAGAAGAATTAAATCAAGAGCTTGTGAGAGACTTTCCCATAGTTTGGAATGGTGCACAAAAAAAGACAAGAAGCACTTATGAAGATAATAAAAACCGTATTCTCCAAGCAAGAAAAATATTATTAACATGGCTATTGTTTAGGCAGTGATGATGAGTCCATGAAAACAATCATCTTCCTGAGGCTAAACTACAGGACATAACCAGAGGATACAAGTCTTATATTATTAGTATTTTTAAGGTAAGGTGTTCTTCAGCTTAAGAATCACAGAACTTGCTTATGAAAACTACAGCAAAAAAGATCTTAACTTGGACATCTAGAAAACTCAAACCAGGAGTAACATAATTGAGCAAAGTCCCTAAAATACTAAATGTAAAAGCAACTGCAAAAATCCATAATGAGGAAAAAATAATAACTGATTGACTGCAGCACCTAGAAGTCAAAATAAATGCTGCCTGGGAAGAAACAGAATAAAATCTGACAAAATTAGGAATAACCTGAAGTGACATGGCAGCTCATACAGGAAAGGATAACAGAAAAAGCTTTACATGTCAGACATAATAACAATGGGTTTTAATGGTAAAAATGCAACAATTTTATTATGAAGACCAACTGGATGTACTATACTGCATTTACTTGAAATTCGATGGCAAGGCACAGTTTGAAAGTGTGTATTGATAATTAGTCCAGTTCCTACTGAACCAGATGAAAAAGCCCAACAAGGGAAAGAAAAAGTACATATACATGAGAGTAATCAGTAATTGTCTGTGAAGTGCCCAAATGAAATAAAATAAGAGAGATTTTTGATATAAGAAATGGTTTTGACATTTTCTATTTTAATGTGAAATAAACTTGTGAAACAGCACGAAAGTTGTTGGACTGGAATAGAACAATACACATGAGGAAAACAAACAAAAATTGGCCTTGGTTTCAGCTCTCACATTCTATTAATCATTTTTGGTGGCTTTAAGATAAAGAGAACAGGTGCTGAAAGTACAGAGAGAACTGGAGGGATATGCAGAGTTGTAAGAGCAGCAATATATATGGGTCTGGGAAGTGAAACTAAGATGAAAAGCTACGACCAAATAAAGGATATGAACTCATAAGGCCCAAACCCAAGAATCACAGAATAGAAAGACTGAGAAGGAAAAGACGTGTTCAAAACCTTCAGAAGTCTAATCCATATTTGGAAAGAAGGACCAAAGATGTGTTGGCAACACAAAAGAATGGAGGGTTTTATCACTGGACAATGACATGCAAGCCTACAATACAAAGTATTAAGAAATGGAGATGAACAGCTGATCTTTTGAAAACCTTGGAATTTACTGTATTAAAGAAAACCTGGCAGGAACAACAATACCCATATATGCTGTACTGAACATTAGGGCTCAAAAATAAAAAAAGCTCCATATAATCAGCCCTGAATTATTTCACAAATGAAATATATATGCATTTCTATGGTTTTCATAGTTCATATGCAAGTTTTGCTTCATTTTACCCTATAATAAATGGAACAGCATTGGTAGGAAACAGAAAACAAACAAAAAAGTTCTCAGAGCAACAAATATCAAAAATTCACTACCTTGTTTGTAAGAGTCAAGCTCAGAAGCATGCCAACTCCAAATAATACATAAATACAGATCTGAAGTGTAATACTCTGAAGTGTAGTACTGAATGAGACTACCTTGCACCTGGTTGGGGGGTACATGTTTCCAGTATTTTTATGCACTTCTTTGCCCTCAAATACATTCTTGTGGCTATTACAACACTCCTTGAAATTGTGCTCAAAACACAGTTGCATCCTCATTTTAAAGAAATTAGAAAAGTAAAATCACACAGCTACTGTATTACTGAATCATCGTAAATGAAGGCCATAAGCAAACACTGAGCACACAAACACGCAGTGATCCTGCAGCTGGCACCCTACATAACAGCATGCAGTTGAGTACACCACAATCTAGCCCAAACCTCCCGTGCAGCGAGTGGATTAAGAGCAATACTTAGTATCATCAGTGACCAGTATTACAGAGGCTTTATATTCCAGAATTACAAGTTATAAATGTTACTGTGGCACTCACAGCGTTACGGGTAGTTCATGTTGAGAGTATCATGCATATCACAGCAATGCTGATTAACTGCAAATGGCAAAGGAACGGTTTTATAGTCGCAGCATGAATAGACATGTACTGGCAGGGGTGCTCTGGCTAACACTGAAAACATGGCAATGAACCACCTTAGATAAAATATAAACTAGGTCTGAAAGGGTTAACATTTAAAAATTTATTAAGAAATTGCTAACCTACATGTTTTTGACAAATTCATATACTTCTGAGAATCCTGGTTTCCTAGGGCAAATCCTGCAGGTACTGGCACTCTTCAGTTGGAGATTTCAAACTCTATTTTGTAAGATTTCCATTCAGATAAATTCAACAGACACTAAATACCAACACCGCTGCAGACTTTCTGATGTGTGTCTACACCACTTATCTAGAGCCACAGCTGCACTCAGTAAGGTTATAGATCTTGTTTATAACCTACAACATTGAAGAACCCTCATCTTTAATTTATCTCACTGTGTGTATTTCAGTATTCAATGTCTGATATGTGTAATTATTCACTATTAGGATGAAAGTTGCAGTCTTGCTGCAGTATGTAGTACTGAAATTCTTCAGCAGAAATGAAGGAGTCGGATGATGTATTATTCACTTCACAGACCATCACTGTTAATCAAGTGAATATATATAAAGTCTGAGTCATTTTTAGACTTTCATAAACATGTATTATTCAGACTGAAAAGAGCAGACTCACCTTACACACAATTGGAGAATAATGGCAGTTTGTAACCTGTTGTAGCTGACTAGTATGTGTATCGAATTACATTGCATTAAAATGAATGATCAAATACTTCATTTGATTTCTTAATTAAAATATCAACAGAAAAATATTGATCAGATATTGCAAACTGTCATGCTCAACATAATTTACAGGGATGTCAAATTAAAAGAAGAACAAAAGTCTTTGGCAGAAAAAAAGGTCTACTGATTCAAAACAACAACAAGAATTTTCTTCAATTACTTTTGGACTCAAACTATCAGTGCTAAATCTAAGCTCGGAGTTTTTCAGCAAGAGCTATCTATGAAGACTGGGGCATACTGTTTATAGTAAGATGTTATCACTTCAGTGATGATATTTTAATTGTAAAGAAAAAGAAACAAAGGCACAGACAATGCAGCCATATGGCCCTCTTTTTTCCCCCTTGGTAGTGGAGATGACAAGATGGATTTAAAGGGTGGATTACCTCATTAAAAAAAAAAAGTACAAAGGGGAATCAGTGATATTTAGAATCACTGCAGCAAACCCACCAATATTTACATGGTGTGGCACTTTAATTAAAACATTGTATGAATTTTTCAACCCCTTCCTTCTCACTTCAAAACTAAAATAAAAAGCCCTAAAGCATCTCAAGGCTTATGGACACTGCTTCAACTTTATTATATGTCTGAATGTTAGGAGTTCTCATTTTGTTAACTAGATTACTACCAGATATGAGGAACTATAAGGATTTCCCTTCCATAGACTCCAAGGTAAGTGTTTTCTCCTTGTCATGTTAGACAAAAAAGCACTTCTTATCAATATTTACGATTGACATGAATGCTACTTGGCTAAAGCAAGCCAAGTTTCATGTTTATGAGTCTAAGAAGTATTTTTCAACCAAACAGCCAAAATGGACACTTTAAAATTGAATGGATTCACTCCAATCAGTTCACTTGTACCTGCAGTACTGCAGAAATGACTGGTGTGTCCAATACAAAAGGCTGTGCTGTATAACATCTTTTAAGGCAGCAGACTTTGCTGTTTCTAAGAATTCATCTTGACAAATACATAAACAATATGCTAATATAGGGATCTAGTTGTATGTTTGATCTCCATTTTATCTTTTGTACCTGTTGTTGCAGTTTATGACTACTTTTCTTGGATCATAGTATTATCTACAAAGTTTTGATGAATGTCATGAGTTCCAGTTTTCTTGAAGAAATATAAAAACTCTAGCTGCTTTTCATTTTTTAACCTACTAACTACAGTTACAAGCACCATGGAATAGCTCTTTTTGCATCACAGCTTTACTAGAGAAGTGTGCCACTGCTTTTGATCTAGGGGCTTACTTGCAAGTGTCCTTCCCAAAGCTACAGATGTGATTGACATTTCAGGTGCCATTTTTATGAGTCTTTCTTTACATGACATTTAACACCATTCGTACAAGCCGTTAGCTCAATGCTTCTTCCTGAGAACAGCTCCTCTAGGGACTAGACTTACTAGTGAACTTGGGAACAGGCTTTCCATAACCCTTCCTTCCACTGACTGAAGCTAATTTATAGAGGTATTGACTCAGATAATTTGACAGATACACAAAAAATTGTTATCAAGAGGCACTAAATATTATAGTAATAACTCTAGAGATTTACCAAGAGAATGACAAAGAGGGGATTAGATTTTTCTGGTTTTCTATTTGCAATTAAAGAAGTCTTTGAATTAATAAGTTATTCATAAAGGCAAAAGGAAACCACAGCTTTAAATAAAATATAGCGCAAAATAACACACATATGCAGTTCTACTAATGAGCACAGTTTACAGTGATTTTGAGTAGAAGGCATTGGATACAGACAATTTATTTTTTTAAAGATAAATATTAGACAAGCAAGCATAGTTTGCTGTTCTCTTCAAAAGAGCGAAGAACAATAAAAAAGGCATCACCAAGATGTGTTTCTTTACCATAACTGCCACGAAAGTGAGGGGATGGGGTAGAAAAAGGCCAACGAGTTAACAAATTACAAAAAAACCCACGAAGTGAAAGCTTGTTTTTATATAGCAGAGTCCTTTTAGAGTAGCTGTGTGAGATAGCATGCGAGTGTGACTGTGGAGGTCCGCAGGGGATGAAAGCCTAGCTGCTTAGTCAGTCCTTGTAAAGGGGCTCTGCAACCTAAGCCAAAGCCTGAGCAGCTCCAAGTAACTACACAACAAGCAGCACCCAAACTGTCTCAGACACACCTGCACAAGCTGCAGTGGTGGACACAGACGTGCACGGCTGTAGACATCCCAAATCTTGTTTCTTTCTTAGGCAGAAACCAAATACACCTAAGAAGTGCCCCTATCTTTATATCTTCATTTCCTTAGAAAGACAACTTCCAAGTCATTTGATTTAAGATGGTGAAAGCCCTCAGTTTCAAAGTGCAGACAATGTAGAAACACCTACAGATTTCCTTAATCAAGTAGGCAATGAAGGGAGTCAGAAGGGACAGAGAGTTAGTGCACATGTCACTGCTCTGCCACCCCTACACAACAGTTCTTCCTCCCACCCCACCAGTCTCAGACTTTGCTGAATGGAAAGCAAATTACCAAGCGTCACCCAAAAAAACCCAAGTCATTCCACCCAGAAATATGACTATTAGGGCATAAGAGTTATATTTAATTCAGTAGTCAGCAGAGAGGAATCATCACTATCACAGAACAATCAGAAGAACAAATACAAACTTCATCTAACACTTCGCTGAGCTTAAAGAGATTCTGTAAACAATTTTAAAGGAGGATACTGCACCTAATGAAACTGGATCTGGATTCACTGGGCTCTGTTGTCTGGAATGACTACTGCTGCTGTTTCCACCTTTTTTTAAATCTTCCGCATCACTGTACCGCCGTATCCAGTAATTAAGCTCCTCACGGTCTGCTTCTTGACATCGCCGTAGTACAGTGAGAGATCTCCTAGTTTTTTCCACCATGTCCATTATACAGTTCAACAACTATTCACAGTGATGGATGGAGCAGAGAAAAAAAAAAAAAAAAACATTTTATTAATAGAGTGACATAAAAATAAAGAAAACATTAACGTGCTGAGTGCCTGGGTTTTAATAATGGAGTTCCTCCCTCTGTTATCTCAAATATAGCTGAAAAATTCTAGATTTGTTTTAAGAATGATAATTCCTTCCTTTTTAACTGGTGATCCTAAACTATACGAATAGGGATTCACAGGAGAAAAAGCAAAGACAAGGAGGAAAAGACTGAACAGCCTGTAGTTGTACCACTAGTATCACAAGGCACCACAGAGGCCAGGTGGTCCAGAACTGATGTCTACTAACTAAGAGCTAATAAATTCAAAGAACAAATTCAACATGCCTCAGATCCAACATTTACAGACAAGAGTCCATTCCTCTTTTGGCAGACTGTAATAATTAGGATACTGCAGAATGCACTTAACAGTAAGGCCTTGTATGAGCTATCTCATGGGGAACATCAAGCCCTCTGATTTAATCACCAATGCTTTCAAAACTTGTCCTGGGATTCAGATTTGTTTTAAAAGAAAAATTTTAAAGTCCTATCTTAGAAGGGCTCCTTTCAGACAATTATACATAAAGTATATTTAGTCCTTACATGGTCAAGGTGTTTCCACTCTTCTGCCCATTCTCTGTCTGTTAGCCTGTGATCAATCATTTCTTCTTGACGTGTGCCATGCAACCCTGCCAAAAGGGAGCAAATCATGTTTACAATGTTGGGAGTCCTCTAGGGGAAAAAAAAAGGCAGAAGAAAAAAGAGCCTATAGACAAAAATGTCATACATTACCTGTTCTAGCATACAGAATGCCAACACCACAAAAAAATGGAAGCTTAAAAACTTTGCTCTAAGTTCTCCTTAGTCCTTTTTCCCCACACAAGATGCTACCATTTTGTTCAATTTAATGTCTTCAATTCTGCCAGTTCTATAGGTTGTAAGATGACCTTTCAAAAATGGACATAACACTTTCTGACTATATACAATTATTATATACATAAATAGAATACAATATGTAATTTTTCATTTGCACTACTTGAAGTCAGCAAGGCTGTTATTTGGTAGCTCAGTGTATCGAATACTAGCTGTACTTCAGAGAATTGAAAAAATATTAGTATAAACTCAATGTTATTTCACTAAATGCAGTAATTACTACCATGTCAACAGAGCGTCATTAAGGGTTCATCCCTTCACAGATGTTTAAACAACATGTGGTTAAAATGTAGCACATATATCAGAGCAGTTGACAACATGATACAACCAAGCCAGTATTTATTATCAACACTCAAGGGGAACCAACACTTGTTCTTTGTTTAGCCTCCTCCATACAGATGCTGAATATTTGTAACTGTTCCTCTTTTATTGAAGATTTGTTTAAAACAAGGAAGAACAGTAAGTGCAGATGTGAAGCAAGCCAGGCAAATCCAAGAGCATCAGACGCCCCATTAAACCAAACTGCTGCACGGGGTGTGGTTGATGCTTCTGCGGTTCGCATCCTCTGCAGACATCCCCATGCTGCATTGTGCTCTTCAGATGTCATACACAAAACACTTCTCCAAAAGAGAATAACTTTTTTCTACTCTAAGCTGAAACCAAGCTATATTGAGGTTGTCATCATTACAATATAAGAAAAATAGAAAGCTCTACCTATCCTTGCCTGACACACACCCGAGTGTCTTTGTCACCGTTGCAGCTTTGAAAGTACAGGCTCTTCCCTCTTCTGACTCTCTTGCTTAAGACATAATTCAATTCACTTTTAGAAATATAAATCTTAAATAAGGCCATTAGAAGTAGCTAGATGGACAAACAGCAATAAAGACTATATCTGAATGGCAAGAAAAAAATCCTGTTCACAATACAGAAATACAAGGAAAACAGAAACCTGAAAAAAAAATGCAGAAAATCAACGTGCCTTACCCATAGGTCTATTTCTGTCCCTGAGGTCCCTGTGATTGGGGTGTCTGTATGAGTCCCTGTAGTGGTGGGCAATGGCCATATCATCCAAACGATAATGCTGAGGTGGAGGTGGGGTGGGATGAGGCAGACCATTGGGCTGATAAGATAAGCCGTTATTTGGACTGTACCGCTGGCCTGGGCTAATAGTGCAGGGCCGCTTGCTTGGATGCTCTGAGTGCAAAGGCTCTCTGTCAAAGCCATTTTCTTTGGTTCTGAAAAACAAAGTAAAGGAACTTTAATTCACTTAGTGAGCAGAGCTCAGGAACACGCAGCCCCATCTACACATGCATCATCAGGAACTAAAGTTTGTTCTTTCACTTTGCTCCAAGCGTGTGGTGTTGCAGAATATTTCATAACACTGCACATGCAAAATGTACAAAGGACTCATTCACCTTTTCTATCTATCCCTGTAACTTGAGAAATAGCAGCAGGGTGAGCCTTCTGATGGAGCCACCTAAAGAGGGGCTGGAGAGCAAGCAGCCTTCCCTGAATCACTGGCTGATGGGATGGATACACATGTAATTACAGAGCTGAAACAATGAACTGATACATGAAGCTACAGACCAAGAAATTCCTAGTTTCAGTAATGCTGTAGCTAATAGTGATTAGGAGAAATCGGCAGTTCAACAAATGTTTTTTTCAAGAGGATAGCAGACAGTCTCAAGGCAGTGCACGCCAGTGTGCTGAAGCTCAGCATGCCATGAGCTCCCATCAGGATCAATGTCACACTGAGATTTTGGGGAAGAACGACTCCAGATGATGAGAAATGCTTCCTTCAGAGATTTTTGCACTGTCTGGTCACAGGTGCTGTGACTGTAATTAATTTTGCAGGAAGATGTGGTTAGACTCAAGTCCTCAATAATGTTCAGGATTTCTCACTCTGTTACTTTAGATAGGAGTTTTATGCTCAGGCAACTTGGAAGAGTTATTGGGAAGAAGGACATTTTATGTTCTAAGATACGCTTTAATTAAATTCATAATCAGCTATTTCCAAAGAAGTCTCTACTTGACACCTCTGTCTGAGAAGCTCGAACTCACATTGAACTAATTTTCCATTTAAATAAAAAAAAATTAAAGACTAGAGTCAATTCAATAGGTTCTTTTAGGGAAGTTTCGTTTTACTTAAGTATGGTTTATTTACCATAGGAGTAAACAAAATATTAGCTTTGATCAGAAAGTTTATTAGGTATAAATATTGAAACTGTTGAGGTTTCATTCCTCCCTCCAAAAACCTTTATTAAACAGCTGATATATTCCAGTTTTTTAAAAAAATAACTATCCTCTGTAAGAAGTGGATGACATAATGTATCTTTCCTAGTTATAATACAATTTTTTTGTCACTTTGACAGAAAGGTAAATTTAATCTAATTTTCTTGCCTGCTGTTAAAACCAACTGCTTTACAATAAACCCTCCCCCAGAAAGCAACCAACCACCCTCCAGGAACTGTCTGTGGGGAAACACTCTGTGTATTAGTGTTTTGTACTTAATTACCTTAACTTTGTACTTAATTACCTTAATTGGAATGCACTGCATTAGCTTGGACAACACACCAGCATATCCACTGACCTTTAACTAACATAGAAATTAGCATGACCATTGAAAACACATTTACTGAAATTAAAAGACATGTGATGTCTTTTCTGGATGTTAAAACTTTAATTCTACAATTTACCATTATATTTTCTGCACTTAGCAGAATACCAGAATGTGACTGTACACAGACTCATTTTATGTTTCTGACCATATAACATGTACAAAGAGTAATAACTTAGAAAACCTCATCAGAACAGGAATCAGTGCCAAATTTACTATACCTAAATATATTGAATACAGTGATAAAAGACAAAGTACTGAAAAATGCCATAATTCAGATGCTTTGAACTCCACCTACTAGTCTGCTTCTGATCTCAGTTCTACTCATTCTTTCAAGTCTCAGCCCTTGGGACGAGGTGTCAGCATTTCCCCAGGAGGCTGAGGAAGCACTCCTGTTTTCCTGTTTCAGTAACTGGCAGACCCATGTGAATACTAGTTCCAAATATAACACCATCACAGTTTTAATCTGTTTTCATCTGCTTTTTATCTGATTCATCTGATGTTGCAAAGCAACCACAAGCTGTAGAGAGCAAATAACACTGAATGTGCAGGAAACCTGACACCTTTTTTCTTGCTCCTGTTGGGCACATTTTCCTTGATGTGCATGTAAATCGACACCGTTGTTTGGAAAATTGGCAATATTATAGATGAGGTCCTTCAGCTATAAACACACAAGAGGTCATTTTACTTGGAGCTATGAGTTACTTGGACTAAAGATAGCAGAATAGACAGTAGTCATTAGTTTGTACCCATTTAAAAGAATTTATTTTGTTTCTAGGTTATAATTTCAGTTTTAAATTATTGCAATTTATGGATAATTTCCTGGGTAGAAAATCTGACCATGCAAAACTGCCTTGGCTGGAAAATTAGGTTCCACCTGATCATGAGTATTACACCACTTTCAAAGAAGACTGAAGTTAACTTGCAAGAAATGAGGCAAAGCTGTTCATCTGCTATTTGTGCAAGGTGCTTTGATTTAAATTGACTTCTACCAATAAAGGTTTGATGACCAAACAAGTGATAATGCTTTGCTGCAATAAAGTACTTGTTTATAATACCTTGTTACAGAAAAGATTACTACTGCCTTGCTAACAGTTCATATTAAGAACATTCTTTTAAAATTCCTCATAATTACACATGGCTTACCAAGGAGCATAGTTGTAAGAGCTGTAAGCATCCTTCACCTTGCTGAGATGTGGAGAAGCCTCTTCAAATAAGATTTACTTAAAAGTATTATTGAAGTTGACCTCCGCACCCAGGTACCTTTGACACGTATTTCTGGTTATGGGTGCCAAGTGTACAGCAATCACTTCTAAAGTCACAACACAATCATGGCCACTTTTGTTTTCTTCTCACTCAAAATTAATGCTATTCTAACAGTTTTTTGCTATCCTATATCCACTTTGTAGGCAACTGTCACACATGTAGAGTCACTGAATGACATGCTCATGCACCATACAGTTTTTCCCAGCAAGCTCAAAGGATGACAAATTAGCGAAAGGTTTTTTGTGGTTAATGTATTTAAAATCATGTCCTTTGTAACTAGGCATTCATTTACCAAGATAAAATCTCACTTTGGTCCAAGTTCCTTTGCTTTTCTACAGTAGAATGTCAACTCCAAAAGTTGTAAACAAAATATAGTGAACACTTTGTTCATGACATGTCATGAACAAATTACCAAAATGTGTTGTCTCCTCAGGTGTCAGTTTTCCCCTCTTGCAGTGACTGATGGTTCCCAGTGTTATTACAGAAACAGATTGATCTTTTTAATGAGCTAGTTTAATAGACTCCAAAATCTCACCGTGGCTGCTCATCCATGTCAGACCATATGCACCATGAAAACATTCAGTAAAACACGAAGCTCTGCTGTCAGATTGCTCTATAAAATCTCACATACAGTAGACTTGAATACGCAGATAAATAACCAGAATTGGAAAATGCATATGCAGAAAAGGTTCTGAAATTATAAGCAGAAAAAATTACTGTATGTGGATTTTCTTTAACAAAAAATCACGAGGTGGATGTGGTTACATGTAACACATATTCCACTTCCTTTGCCTAATCCCATACTGCATTTTACCTCTATTGGAATCAATGGTATGCAGTTAATGCTCAAACAAAAAATATCAATATGAATGTGTGGATGGATATATATTTCTACACGTACACATCTATACATGAGATATATATGTGCGTACATGTATAACATACACATTATATACAATGTACGTATGTGTGTGTGTATATATATATTACATACATTGAGAAGTGAAAAAGATACCACAGTTTACTTCATTAAGAGATATGTTTCCAATCAAAATTACTCCAACTGCATTTAGTTCCCCTGGAAAGATGTTGCCTTTCAACAATTTTTTTCCATATGCTAGCCAAAGAGTCACAGAAAGCTCTTCTCTTAAAGGATGTCTGGTATCTTCTTCTGTATTTGTATTAGTATATTTGAAAATTACTTAGATATCTAAACAAAAGGTATACATATTTCCAGATGCTTTCTCCTGCTTCTCTGTAAACAATTAAAATAATTAATAGTGTAATGAGTATAAAGCCAGTCAAGTATTTCATTTCAATATTCACCCAGTCTGGGCATTTTCAACCTCTGAGGACAGCTTTTTGTGGTTGGTTTACTCACATTATCCAAAGCAAAAGGTATCCAGACTCCCATTCAGTAAATTTAAGAATTCTTCCAAAAGGAACTTGTTCTTTTTACTAAATCTGTAGTATGAATGTGCTCAAGACAACTCCACTGAAATTAGCTCAGCCAAAATGACTGCATATTTTTTTCTGTGTAGCTTTAATCATAGTCATAGTCAATGGAGAAGTAGGTGTGACTAACCAGTGACAGGGTTGTTTGATACTGAAAAAGAACCAACTTATTTTTTAAGCTCAAGGTACGATTCCAATGGGCAAACTGGGCAGTCTCCTTTCAGGTGAGCATTTTTCATGACAGCAATGAACTGCAGAGTCAAAAGAAAGGATGAGTTTTTCTGAAATGCTAGGAAGCTATTTCGCCTTTGGAAAATTTCTCTCTTTGCACAGAGTAAGAGCCTACATGTAAAACGTCTGAAAATTAATAATCTTTCTGGGGTGCAGTTAGCAGGCTTGTGTTAACCCCAATGGCTGTTTCAGTTTGGTCTAGTTGTCAGCGAAAAACGGTGAAAAGAGAGTACACATAAAAGAGCTTCTCTGCTGGTATCTTAATTTCCTTGCTGGTCGATAGTGATTCCTGAAACACAAACTCAGACAAGCTAAATTCAAACACTTTCACATTTTTGTCTATCTAATGGCTATGTTACTTTGAATTTTACTGTTCACTTTTTGCTATGAGGAGCTTAAAGTTTTACTGTGGGCTTTCAGACTTTCTCTTTATTTTTGTGCTATCTCAGCCTGTTCCTACACAAAAATGTCACCTTTACAAACTTATGTGGCTTCTTGACTTTGCAAATCTTCAGCTTCTTCATTTAAAGGATAACTAGGATGCTTGCCATGCCTTAGGCATGCAAGTAGTGGCATTTGACAGAACAGCATTAGAAAAGTTATCCACACTATTAAGTCCACGGTGAACAAATCTACGAAAATACAATATTTGAGTCTCTTAAAGGTAAAATGTAAATGCTAGTTGAGTTTCCAACATTAGCATGGGAAGACAGTTGAAAATAAATAATCACAAGAGTCATTTTCTTGTAACACTAAAGAAAGAACTTTATTCAAAATAGAAAAACTGTTCCATAGCCCTAAAGCCACTGTAGCTCACACACACATGCACTCAATTGCCCCATTTCTGCATGGACTCTTTACTCAGCTCAACAACAAAACAGATTTCAGTGAGCATTTCTCCTGTTTGGAAGAAATATCCTTATGCATATTGGATATATGGATACGGAACCATGACACAGCAGAAGGAATCAAAAGCCCTGACTGCTCTAGGGTTTGCCTTCTACTTCTCAATGCAAATGCCTAGCCACTTTCCTCAAATTTACTGTTTAGTCCAACAAAACCTCAAATGCAAAGGACTTGCATGTGGAGATGGCATGATCTGCTGCTTGTCCTTCAAGATGCACAGAAATATTATGCACAAAGTAGTACAGTACTGGCTGGCCATTACTTCCATATGGATATGACCACAGTATGTCCTCAGGTGATTTTCTTGACTGAATCAGTGTATGCATGTATTGTATTTATATTAACTGAGATTTATAAGTATATGTAGCTCTCCCTCTCTCTATATATATATGTATGTACGTATAGGCAGACATGCATAAGCAGGGCCTGTTATGATAGGGCATGGGATAATGGTTTTAGACCTGTAAGAGATTCAGACTAGATATAAGGAAGGAATTTTTAACAATGAGGCTAGTGAAACACTGGCACAGGTTGCCCCGAGAGGTGGTAGATGTCCCGTCTCTGGAAACATTCAAGGTCAGGTTGGACCTGAAGGCAGGATAGCACCCGCACCCAGGGAACATCATCCGAGCTTCCCCCAGGCATCCACCCACAAGCTCCCCTCTTCATGATGGAGGTCAGGACATCAGACCCATGGGAAACTCTGAGCAGGGTATGGAAGGGTGCTCACCTGTCTGGAGTTCGCCTCTTCCCGTTTTCGTTTACATCGAGAAGCAGCTCCGAGGAGTCAACGGGTGAGGTGGTGCTGGCATCCAGAAGCAGCTGTTCGTGCTGGGCGAGGTACTGGGCTGGGTTCTGCTTGGCTAGCCTTGCACAATGCAGCAGCTCCCGCTGCAGCAGGGGCAGATTGGCCTGCAAGAGCATGGCACAGGTTAAGAAGGCAGCTTGCAAGCAGTTTCAACAGAGATGATGAAAAACAAAACCCAGAGCTCTGAGATGAACCTGTTGCAAGCATTCCCAGTTAGGTTTGTTGTGGTTAGCTGCCTGAAAGCAGGCACTCTGCTAAAGTGGTTGTGTCATGGCTGTGCTAAGTATGCATGGAAGGACAGGAGTTTACTGAAAATGGAAAACTGTAAATGTTGTGAGAAAAACAGGTCTGAGTTCCACATGTTTAGAGAGGTAAAAAGCACCGTCTTGGCTGACTTCATCCCCTTTCTTACTATCCAAAACCTGATCTCCTATAGAGCAGCTGTTTTCAACAAGTTACAATACTTCAATATTTGTTTCCCATTCAGACTGCAGTTAGTAAGTACTTAGAAACTGTCTGAAACCGTGGGATATGCAACTCTATAAGCTGCCTCAGTCACCATCCTTCAAGGGCCTTGGGGAGAACAGGATTGAGAACAGGATTGCCCTCAGCTTTCCCATTACACTTGCTGTTACACATTAAGATAAAGATTACAACAAAATCTCACATTCCAGAGCTTCAGTTAATCACCCAGAGGGCTACAATCCTCCTCCTAGCCAGATGTAGCTTGAAGGATTTCTAACTGTTCTCTCATGGCCCCAGTGGGACTTGGGTCATGGGCTGGAGATTACCATGACTCAGACACAAAGAACTGAAAATGCTCATTGATCCTTGGGCAGCATATTTTGCCCATACACTGGGGTCATACTTAGTCATACTTTTGCCAGAATTGGGACCAAGGTGGAACTGTATGTTCTTTCCCTCTGCAGAGATAGTTACACACATTGGAAAACATTTCTCTTCCTTTGCAGCACATGCATACATTGACACTAAGACATGCCACTCGTTTTTTACCTAACTATTTTTTGTGCCCTAAGGTGTATACCTTGACTTCTCTTGTTCCATGACTAATGAACAATGATTTCTCGCCTCGTAATTTTCAAGCATTGGATTAAATTTCATTACTTTTAGTAACTAGAGATAAACCAAAGAACTTCAATGGCTCCCTTTGTTTTGAAATAACTCCCATTTAAAAACAAAACAAAGCAAACAAATAAAACAAAAAAAACCCACTACTTTTTTTCCTTTTTAAACAGGAAAATATTTCTTAAGTCAAAAACCTTCTGAAAGTAATATGCAGGGAACCAAACACAAAAAGCAGATGTTCTGAAGTTCTGAGTCCAGCATCTTGGCAAATTAATTTGCTAGCATTAATAACAATGGAAAATGCTCTAGCACCTCTTGCTGTACTGTACTATAACAGCAGATCCACTGTGCAACAAAAAATGCCAAAATAGGTCAGTACATATGAACCTTTCAACAGCAAAGAAGAAACAGCAATTGCTATGACTTATTCATCTTAGGATGGGAAGACAGCCAGTTGCGGAACATGGAAACCTTTACAGACCTTCACAGAACACAAATATTTTGTGAAAGAACCAAATACATATTTTCTTCTTCTTCTTCTTCAAGAGAGAAACTGACTGACTGCTTATGTGAGCAGGGTTTTTCACTTGGTTTAATTTCTTTTTTTTTTTTTATAAAGCTCACATAGAATACAAGTCAAGACACTCAACTACTTGAAGTGCCTCACATGTCAGAAAATGACTGGAGAAGTTCACATATATTCACAAATAAATATTTGGAAGAAATGAAAAAATCAGACCTAGTATTTGAATAGTGGTGCATACTTGGAAGATGTATCATCTCATCTCAGCATGCCTATGAGGTAGAAATGTGAAGTCCCCACTTAGCAGTTGCATAATCAAGGAAAAAACCAACATATTTGTGATCCTTATCCACTATCACAAACTAAAGGGACCTATTTAATACATGGGCACTACTGGAGACAACCAAATTTTGAACTGTCTAGCAAAACTCGTGATTTATTTTACTTGGTTTCCTTCTCCTAAAGAAATGTTCATTCTTGTTTTTTAACCATAAAGATGAAGATATGCAGATAAATTTATCTAAATTGATTGAACATATTTTTGTGCACAGAACAAGCATATACAACTTTTAATATGTTTATGAAAAAATTATATACTCAGTTTCCTAATTTTTTACAAATTAGTATAGAAAACTATAAATGACACCTTATGAGTTTCTAAAGGCATAAAGCAATATTTGGAAAAGTACTTAACTCGAAGCAAAGAAAAGGAGTATTTGAAAATTTATAGTTCAGCACAAGTACTGCTAATCTGCTCAAGACATTACTGTAACCAATCTTTATCAAGCCATATATTAAAAAATTAATTTGTATTGGAAGAAAATTACTCAGGACCTCTCTATAACTACGTCAAGTGTGCAGAGTGCTTCTGGTCCCTGTGGCCCTGATACAAAACAAGAACTAGTTTTTGGGAAGATAACAAAAACTAGTTTGGTATGCAGAATGAAACATCAATATTCTCCCTACTGTGAGCAGGGAGAGATCAGGCTCCCAGGGCAATTCAAGCGCACTCATACAGACCCTGAAACCAAAATAGCCTTGGACACAAAGGATTGCAAACAGGTTCAGCTCCGACAGCA